>NC_052505.1:4494562-4526735 GCF_014356525.2 Nilaparvata lugens
TGCATCATATCAATTTCACCATCTTGCGAATTATTCGTACAACGATAAGACAATTTCAGCTCATTCCACATTAGATTCTTCCATGGAGAATCCACTTGTTCATTCATTCCTATCATGATATACTCTTATACTCAACTTGCTTGATTATTTTGAGATGGATCGCAGAAACAGTGATAGTTATTTGTGCAACTAGGGCGCAAAGTGACAGTTTGCTGCACCGAAAGAAACGTTTCGCCCGAGCCGTAGGCGAGGCGGAATGGTTTCTGAGTGCAGCAGAAGAACTTTGCGCAGTATTTCACATTAAGTTTTTCCTACAGTTACCATTGAATATGAAAAGTGGGTAATTATGGGTAAAATGCCTGAAATGCATCAAATGTTTTTCTGTGTAATTTTTTTATTGATAAAAACCTTATATCTAAAATCCTAAAGTCCTCGTTGTCCTTGGTTATAATATATATGAATAATAATTAGCGCGTTGTGCTTGGTTGCACCTCTGCTCACTATAGCAGCCCACAGTCACTGTTACCAACTTCATTTTGATTTTGCTGCACTGTTGCTCCATATAACCTACTAGTATTTTGCGTGCCATGTTGCAAATCTGGGTGCAGAAAAATTTTTCCCGCACTAGAGCGGAAAAGTGATTCTTTGCGTTCTGTAATCAGTGCAGCAATGGCCACTTTTCAACGTAACTGTAGGAAAAATATATTTCTCATAAGTTTTAATGAACTTATATAATTATATAATTCATACTCATTCGGCCTGACTGAGTGTGAATAGTCCAATTATTACTCATGGTAATTATATTTTTACTGCTATGTGCGAATCCAGCTTAAATCTCTTCATGCAATTTTATAAATTGTTTTTCAATTCAATTTATTACTTGTCATGGCTAAACAATGGTAAGCATAGACAATAGTCACGTACATTAAAATTTTAACATTCATTTACAAAGTAAGACTAGATGAATTTTTAAAATTGTGGAAATATAATATTTGAAAACTTATAATAATATGTCAGTTACAACTCATACTTATATAGAAACAATAAAATCTGGAAACATTAACATGCACTCGAAAGTGACACGATAGATTCTTAATACATTTTTTCAGTCATATTTTGTTTTTCTCTTTATCAGTTTATTAGGGATTGCCTAAACTATAGGGACACTGGGCTTTCAACCAGATTTCAGTCTTGGCCTGAAAACTGTCAGTGTTTGAGCCTCTTTCAAGTGGTTCGGCAACGATTAAATACTTTGTTAGCCATATTCTGTGAGCTGTGAGCTAGATTTGTAAAAGGTCGTTCTGTGTGGCTCAATTCTCAACGCACCTCTGGATCTTGTGTTATGACTATGGATATTTGACCCAGTAAAATTTTAAATTTGGTTTTCTCTATTTTCAGGTTACTGCCTTTAGGTTAATTTCACAACAGTTTTGAGAACGAGTCTGTTCAGAAGCCCAGACTACTCTGCAGCCAACGATTGAATAGCAGTGCTCAAAAGCGTAACCAGTTATAGCATTTCTCGTTTACAATCAATATACTACTATCACTGTTGTTATGCTAGCATTTTTGTATAATCTTCCTTAGTTGAATTTGCATTTATGGAATATTTTTAACCACTAAGTAGAACTCGTATTCTTATATAAATATTTTTTATCTTATAAATATATATTCTAGTTTTAAGTGTATAATCAAGTTTATATTTTGATTATAATTAGCGGTATGGCATATAATATAACCAGCCACATGTATTTAGCTTCAACATGAAGCGAGTTTGCATGTTAGATAAAATGTAGTGTTTTTCTATACTGGAAGCTAGCTAGTTATATAAATAGTAGTGTTATCTAGGGCAAACACTGCCAAAAACTGTAAACAGTTGTCATTTCCTCGGAATTGGATGAAGATGTAAACTCAGTATTAGATCTGCACTGTCACTCAATGTAGTACCGTATTTGAGCCTTGTAGACTTCACATCTTCAATTGGAGATACATTTTGTGTGTTGAAATCATAACAGTTGTTTTAATTCTTACTCATGATAAATTTTTAATTGGAGATAAATTTTGTGTGTTGAATTAATAACAATTATTTTTACTCATGATAGAATTAGGCCCGGTTGCACAACAGCCGGTGAAATTTTAACTGTGATTAATTTCACAAGATCCAATCAGAGAAGGCATTTTTGTAAAGACGGCTTCTCTTATTGGCTCTCGTGGAATCAATCACGGCTAAAATTTAACCGGCTGTTGTGTAACCTACATTTAATCTTGTAAAAAGTTATCGGTCATACCAAATCTGTATGAAATTAGTAAGACTAAATCATTTTTCCAACTGGATTTTGAACATTTACATGGCATCATGTAGTTTTTTGATGTAATTAATTCAGTGTGATTGACAGATTATAATTTGATTCTTTTAAAACAGCATCACTATATCCAACATAGGCATTTGCGCAATTTGATAAATTTTGGGAATACATTTCTAAACATCACAATATAGGTCATATTGAATGACTGCTGTGATGTATTGAATGTAGTTTGCCAAATATATATTAAAATTGTATATTGATGTAGTTGCCAACTAGTTGTCCGGTAATGGATAATACCATAGCCACCTCTAATACACCTGTATTATAGGTGGCTATGATAGTTGCACAAGAGCATGTTAAATTTTAACCGTGATTAAATGCCATAAAAATCAATTAGAAAAACTTTCTTTACAGAAAAGCTTCCTCTGATTCGTTCTCGAGGCATTTAATCATGATTAAATTCAACAGGCTCTTGTGCAACTGGGCCAAACTCTGTGTTTAGTAGACATACTTTGATTTTACTGAACTTCATTCAATTCCGAAAATTCATTAAATGTTAATTTCAACGTAAAGACCAATTTTTTCTATGTTTTTGTGTTATTTTATCCTATAGATTTTTAATGTCTGTATCGCTTGAAAAATATTAGAAGTATTTGTAAAGAGAAGGAAGATTTTGCAATAGAAATCTGCCCCAAGTCTTTCAAAGAAGTGTCTTGTTCCTTTACATAATAATATTGTAATATTACTGAAATAGTTTTAGCGATATTTGAACAACCAAGAAGAGGGTTGTAACGAATAAATAAATTTTTGAAAATATTTGTTATTCAAACATCTGATCTCTTTTTTACTAGTTTTATATTGACGTTGCTGTGATTTGAAAATGTTATGACAGTTTTGTCAAAATGTACAGTCATGTGAGTGTTTATACAGTTATGTTTCATTAAGGGTGGCTTTTCAGATCTCTCTCTTTTATTAATTTTTCTTGAAGATTTTTTGTGTATTTCTTGTACTGGTGATTGACATCAAATTATAGGCCTACTATTTAAAATTATTCATTTGGATGTAAAAATTGTCTTGCATTACACCATACAAGTTTAATATATTTTACAACGGAAAACTATTTGCTGAACTAATTAGAACATGTATTGAGGCATGATAAACTAGGAAAATTGTTGGCCCTTATATGCGATTTCCCAACAATGTTTGTCTAATCACCCATAAACATTCATTTATTTATTTATTCCTCAATTAAAACAAAGGAAAGTCATATCTAAACAAGATTTTACGCTCCATTAGGTGTTAGACAAACTAAATTATTCTCAACTATAAAAACTCACTATCACCCTTTTATTATATTTTATATCAAACCAATAAATTTATATAATTAAACATTCAAGTAACCTTATATTAAAATATTTAATCATCAAATATTCTTGATATTACACTTTATAGGTGTCTAGGAAAAGTAGAACTCACCTTATTGTGTCCCCTATTATATTTATTGCAAACGTATTTATTTTATTTATAACCTTATTGTTGTAATCCCCTTATTATTTTTCTCAGTTTTCCTTTTCAAGGGTTAGATATTCTCCTCATATATCTTTGCCAGATGTCTCATAATAAAACTTGAAAATGTCACTTGTGTTTATCTACAAAGTTTTATGAGAATCTGTTGGTAAGGTGTAGCTTATATGTTACACCATAGATAAATAATAATGGAATGATAATATATCTTGTATCTTTAACGATATTTTTTCTCTATGGCTACCCCAATGATTGTTGTATCTTATCTCCATCTCTGGGATGTATCCTAATAAATTTATGAATGAAACTTTCAGTACCCAACTCTGCTCATGATTGTTGTATCTTATCCCCATCTCTGGGATGTATCCTATTGAATTTATGAATGAAATACTTTCAGTAGCCAAGCTCTGCGAAGAAATTGTTATTTCCAATTCATTAGAATTTATTGCTTCTTTGAGAGAAAAAACTCCCTAATTTGTCGTTTTTCTTTATATATTGGATAAATATTATTTTGAGTGTTATATCTCAATTTAGTTCAATTAAAATTCAAAATCTGCGAATTTATACATATAGGTTAGATGAATAGAAAAAGCTCAACTGAAACGGCCTTTTATCGAGTTCAACAAATGTTTTGCGATCAAGTTGTTAATTAACAAGATATTTCTCTCCACTCTCTTATTATTGAATAAATATCGGGGCACCGAGATTCGCTCGTTATTTTTATTTATTGATAAACAGAACACAATTCTCTAAAATGATCGTGTTTATATTTCACAGCTGGCTATACGTCATCTTATGAATTTCGGGGATGCGATATTTTGATTTTTCACATACTCACTTCCTCACCCACTTTTTTCTATCCACAGCTGTTTCAGCCAAGTATGAATATTATCCTTTTAATGTCGTTCAGCGAGTTTTCCCAAGGATAAGACCTAGTGCAATCGAATTTTTATATCATAAACCTACTATGTTCCAAATTTCGTGAAAATCGTTAGAGCCGTTTTCGAGATCCGTTAAACATAAATAACCAGATATATAAATACAGAAATTGCTCGCTTAATATAATAGGATTATCATGACAAGGCAATTTTCGAAGAGGTTTAGGAATAGAATGAAATCCAAGTTTCGACTTCAACCTTATATTGGATTGCTTGAAAAGAATAATTGAGTTTGAAAATCCATCAATACCAGAATAATATCCAAACAAACAATTTAAAAACCAGGAATGAAAAGTTTTCATAGTTTCTTATAGCTTCTGGCTATTTTCCCATGTTTCAGAAGGATGACCTCTTATATTATCATCACATAGTTCTTGATAAAAGTTGATCATCATCAACTAGATATGGCTAGAAAGAAAAACTAGAAAGTTTCTTCTCAAAGACCACATTAATCATCATGCGACTTTTTCCAATGGAACAACTTTAAATCCATTACTCCAAGTCACATTTAATAATTCTGAACCCAATCCACTCAAAAATACCAAAGTCGCAAACCGTGGAAAAATAAATGGCTACTGAAACAATAATTTTCTCTTGGTCTTGACAAAAATTATAAATACTCTGCAGTAAGAATTGATAGAGATGATAATAATTCATTTTTTATTCAACTTGAAACTTAGCAGAAAGAAGCCATTTTTCAGGCGCTGTAAAATATATAATAATCTAGTTTTAGGCTCAATTCTCAAATCGAGTTGTTTTATCCTATTTGTAAATTTTGTGTGGAAATAACTTACAGCATTTTCTAATCCAAACGTTCTATTACGCCAGCAAGCGACCCTCCTAAACTTCTCACTTTATGTTATGTCAATCACCAGTTCTGAAATCACTTACTAAATTCTGAATTCCATTTTGTTATTGTGAAGCTTTCCAACTAATTGAGAATGCGATCAAGTCTTTACTAATATGAATGAAAGACCACCACCTCTTACTTTTCGATTATATTTTGTTAAAATTTCAAAAAATCTCAATTATAATAAACCATTAGTCTTTCAACAGTAAAATAAAACGGTTTGTAATTAAGATAGATTATATGTATATTAAGATAAGAAAATCCAAAGCACTATTCATGGTGTATAATTGTTGTGACTGAAATTGCATTTTATCCTGAAGAAATGAAATATGGTAAAGCTGTATTGTTTCCTGTGCTATTTTTGGTGTAGGAATTCATAAGAATTATTTATTCCTAATAATTGTTTAATTAACACTCAATCGGATTTATTATGGATAACTGAATAAATATTAGATATCAAATCAAAAGTCATTGATAGTTCATTAATTTGAATTGTTTGAAGCTCAAGGTTAGAAACTTTACTAGTACTTTATTTTGTGCCTCTCAATTTTGTATTTTAATATCTCAAAAAACCATTAGTAACGATCATACATTTGTAGATTATTCATTTGTATCATACTGAAATATCAATTAATTTTTGTAAACCTTGATTGTTCTGGTTTATGAAGGCAGTAAGTTGGGAAGCAATATTGGTATCGTGGTCGCACTGATAAGCTATCGATAAGTTAAGCTACATGCGCCTGGTATTCCCGTTGTAAGGGTGGCCACTTCAAGAGCCAATAATCTCTCTAAATACTTTGAATGCTAAGAGTTGTGCTATTACTCCATAATTGAAATAATAAGACTTTGATGTTGTAAATATCGATTTAAAATGGTTCTGTAATTTAAATTGATTTTGAACTAATAGAGTGATATTGATAAGACAACATCTACGTCTTAAGCTGGGTTTACACCAAAGTTATTATCAAAATGTTAATAACTCAATCCTTATAGATTCTATTAGATTGAACGGAACTTGACAAACACTTATGTTCATCATGTGTATGATAAGATATGTTCAATCTAATAGAATCTATGAAGATTAATGCCCCGTTTCACCAACCTTGGTCAAGGCATTTGAACATGGTTAAAGTCTATCAGCTGGTCAAATCAGAAATAATTCGTTCCACCAACACCAGTTAAGTTTAACCACGGTCAAACCAATGGTTAAGTTTGACTGCCGCCGGACGGGCGATCAAATAATTATTAATTCATTAGCATCTGAAAAATTGCAATATCTCAGTAATTTCCATCCATAAAAATCAGATTTAGCCAATAGCAAGCCAGCAAACATGTTGGCCAACTTCAGAAAAGTACAGCTACAAGAGTTGACCATGTTCAGATTTGACCGACGGAGTTTTGATCAATCCCGAGGTTGGTGGAACAGTTGTATGTTTGAACGAGTGATCAAATTTTGACTATGATCTAATAGACCCTGGCTAGGCTATATTTGATCAAGGTTGGTGAAACCGGGCATAAGTTATTAGCTTTGGTGTAAACGCAGCTCAATTCTTTCAATCCTCTAAATACCATTCATGAGTAGAAAATCGCTTTTTGGTGTTGGTTTGGAGCCCACCTAAAGCTGTATGCTCACTCAACATTTATTGAGTAGACCTGATTTTATTTTTTATTGATGATCTCTCATCACCATCCATCTTATTACCCACGCACAAGTCTAAAGCTCATGTGGGCATCACCCTCAGCAAAGAAAACGTCTTGAGGAAATGTCACCCTCATTTGAATTGTTATTTTACTTCTGTTATGTTACTCTATTTAGAACAAGTAGTTGTAGTCCAGTGTTATTATTAGTTCAATGTTTTTTTTTAGCTTTAATAAGTTTGATTTTACTTAAAGCTCTTTTTTGTATCATTTTTAAGCAATTATATCCTTTAAATAAGCCATAGAAGTTAGTTTTTATACTTGTATGTTGTATCTTTTGTAAGACTAGTATTTGATTGAGTTTATTCGACGTTACCACCTTCCAGTTGCCAATGATCTGTTTGGTATATCATCGAAAATATGGAGACCATCACAGTTTATTCATAACTATTCTTGGATACTTTAAATTTATTAATAATTACAATGTTGACATTTCCCATAATTTTGTGTCTATGCATGAGAGGGGATATAAATTTTGATTGTAACTTACCCTCAAAAGCAACGAAAACGTTGGATAAATCTGGGAACTTCCCTAAATGTTTGTCTGGCAATATAGTTTATGGATTTTACTTGTCTTGAAACCCTAGATTAAAATAATTTTTTGTAGTAACGTACGAACAAATATTTCAAGATGTTTTCATGAATTTGAATTCTTCAATGTTGCTTTCCATCGCGCTTACTATTAAATCAAACGACTAGATTAAAAATAGAACGACTATAGTAAGGTCCACGTTATAATGGCAGTGAAGAAAGATAGGAGAAAAACGTTGCCAAGTCTCTCCATTTTGCCACTGACTGTACACAGCTGTTACTCAATTCATCCCATTAAATTTAATCTAATAATAATTATCATTTCTTTGATAAAATAATTAATTTATTGTCAAATTAATCAATGGAATATATTTCTTCATAATTTGATTCAAAAATTTGCTTTCATAACTGAGATCAGATTTTTATTTTTATACAAACCTGAAATGGCGGTTAATTAAAAATCTGTGATATAACAATATGAATTTCAAAAAAAAAAACAGAAATTAAGTTATTTGATAGATATTCTACTCCAATTTCTTTTAAAAATAGTAGAAAAATAGGAATCCTATTCAAAAATAAGTAATTTCAATGGATTAATTCTGAAATAACTTTTCAATATTATTTATACCGGTACGAGTAGGTCTAACCTATACGGGTAGGCTAACTGAAGCATGGATCAAGTCTAGGATGGTGAGTTATCAATTTTTAAAATGTCATTTCAGGTATTTTAATTTGTGTTTCTCATAGGGTAATGTTTAAAAATTATTTCATTGTTTCAAAAATACATTTTAAATCAATTATACGACTTGTGTACTCAAGTATTTTGATAGAATGAAGAAAAAAATGGCGGCTGAGAATTGTTTGGTCAGTTTTGTACAGTCACTGTCAAAAGTGAATATAAAATATTCTGGCAAATAGACAACATTGCAAAGCGAGAGAGAGATAGTGCTATCTGTTTTGTTGTATGATAGAAAAGGACAGCAACAGTATTGTCAATCGTACACTGCCATTATAATGTGGACCTCACTATAGAAGTCAAATTTGAATAAAATTCTATTACACGCGCGTATTATGTTCTCTATCAATGGGATATGATGTCATGAAAAAAATATTTCAA
The DNA here is from genome assembly GCF_014356525.2 of Nilaparvata lugens. Taxonomy (NCBI): domain Eukaryota; kingdom Metazoa; phylum Arthropoda; class Insecta; order Hemiptera; family Delphacidae; genus Nilaparvata; species Nilaparvata lugens. The sequence continues at coordinate 4,503,524 of NC_052505.1, forward strand.
ATTTCTCGCCTGATATCAAACTCTATCATTTATTATTCAAACTATTGTTTATTATCAAAAACGTTAATTGTTAATCTCAATAAAAATGTATAATTAAATTTTGATCACCGAACTCAGCTCTTACAGAGAGAGTGTACTGATTAGTTTTGTGTGAACTGTTTTTATTTGCTCAAAGCACTGCGTAAAAATTATTTGAAGACTGATGAATTTTTGCTGCCATTTTCGTTGTAATATTCTTCGAACATCAATTCAACTGCCATTAATTCCAATCCAAAAATTAATCCATATTTTCCCTGCTTCAGAAATTTTTGTTAAAATGGATTAACGGAGAGAAAACCTTGATTGGAATTATCATATTATTTTAAATTCTTGATGTTCTATGTAATTTTATTTAAAATATTAAATTTATGTATTCATCTCTTTACAATATCTATACAGTATCATGCTAAAGCTGCGTTTACACCAAATTTATTAACAAAATGTTATAGATTCTATTAGATTGAATATAACTAATTATACCCATGATGGAGATGTAGTGTTTGACAAGTTCCGTTCAATCTAGTAGAATTTATAAGGATTAAGTTATTAACATTTTGATAACTTTGGTGTAAACCCAGCTTAATATTTCATTTTTAGCTATTCAATAATTGTATGTTTATTCAATAACCAATGTTTCAACAACTGTTATGACATTAGGAGTTTTCAATAAGGCAATTGAATTGTTTTTGTTCATTGAATAATATCACTTTTGTGAGAAAGGAATAGATAGATTAATTAAAAGTTTGGTAAAAATTATGCTCATTTACTGATTGTGTTGGATACTTTATGTGATATTGATATTGATCTTTTCAACTGGCTTTGCAAGCAATATAAATCTGAGTACGACTATAAATCTCAATGATGATGGCATTATATTTTGGTTTGTATATTTCTGGACTCGGAATTTGATTCAAAGTGAATCAACATAACATCCCTTTTAAACATTGGCTTACTACTATCAAAATTCGGAAAGGGACCAGTTTTCATTCATTTATTCATAGACAATAGATAGAATGCAGGTAAAAACAACAGGCATTAGCCCAAAACTGCTTTAAACCTTAATTTGGAATACACAGTCTAGAGGTTATGTAAATGATAACTTAATTCACACACGATTTTGAGTCCAAAAAATGTATGTACTACAATAATTTTGAATTTAACAGATTAATTAATTTAAAAATACAAATCCAAACAAAAATCTTCCTTCACAATCACAAAAAATTTTACTTAAATCCACAAAAATTATACTCATGTTAAAATTCTAAACGACAAAACATCTGATGATCTGGTTTTGGGCTAGGCCTGTTGGTCGTTTTCTAATCATGTATTGATTTGTGCATTGGTTAATGTAAATGAATTATATTATAGCCGAAGCATAATTATCGTGTCTAAATAATTTTTAAAAAGGGTGCTCAGATTTATATATTGAAAATTAGTCCTAAAGAAAAAATACAATTTTACAAACCATTTATTATTGGTGCCTCTCCAATTTGTTCAAACCTGCATTATAATGTAATAAGCATGTTCTATTGTCATAAATTCAACCTAAATTCAATTTTTTTCGAAAAGAAAATGTTCTAAAATAATATTTCTTTGTAGTTATAATATTATTATTTACAAAGCCAGCAAACTTAGTGCCGTTTGCACACTGAAAGCTCAAACTTATTGAATCAGTTGTGGTTTTATCTCAAAATGAATCACATTATAGCAAATGAAACTTAGAACTGATTTAATCCTATTTAAAAGATTGGGCTTCTTTTGAACTTTCACTATATGAACAACCCTAAGTAATTATTTTTCTATTACTGTATGAATACTTTTCTATTACTGTACTTGTTTTTATCATGTTGAAAATCAACTTCAAGGATTCAAGCTATTGATAGGTAGCCTAATTTTAATCAGACATTCATTGAATAATCAAATCAAATGTTTTATTGGCCTTCAGAAATACATGTATCGACAAAGTGATGAAAAAGGAGCATAGTAATAATCTCATGAGAATAATCTTAAAATTATTTCCATATTAATAATAGTAGATTCTGGGGAGGGGAGTGTAACTCATTTGTTATATCTAATGTTTCTTAGATTATGAATATGTCCCATCATGAGTTTTTCTACATAAATATGTTGAATTGGAACCGTTTTGGGTGTAAGCGTATGGTACTTTACTGTAAGTTGTGTAATTCTGAATGTTTAAATAAATAAATTCGACATAGATATTTCTGTATTTGAACTATCAAATCAAATAAGTTTTATTCTGCCAAAAAAATATTACAAATCAAATTACATACCGTACAAAAAAATCCAGAACAGAAAAAAATACAAATTCTCATGAATTAATAAGAATAATGGATTAAATAAATTACATTACCCTGATTAAACTATCAATAATTTGCCATATTTGAAAGTTCGTCAAAAGCTCACAATCAGGTTTATCAACTTAATTTTCAACTATCAAGTAGTTAAATTGTTTAAATATTGTGTATTGTCAAATATTATTCGTCAACAGCTCACAACCAGGTTTATCAACTTAATTTTCAACTATCAAGTAGTTAAATTGTTTAAATATTGTGTATTGTCAAATATTATTCGTCAACAGCTCACAACCAGGTTTATCAACTTGATTTTCAACTATCAAAGAATATGAAGTAGGTAAATTGTTTAAATATTGATGGAAATTAATTTAAAAAACTCTTAATTGATATTAATCAACTGTATCATGCACTGGTAGGATGAAGCTACACTGTAATGTGTATCAGTCAAATCTTTGATCTCTTGGTAACTAGATTATATTTGTTAAAAGTTAAAATGTATCCGGACTATAGAATTTGAGATGATATTTTAATTAAAGCAATTAGAAATTATCAGATTTTGTGGTGAACGGGGTATTGTACTGTGAGACCAACTTTTGATTTTCTTAGTGGTACTTTTAAACTAGTTTTAGCCTTTGTTGTATGTACCAAGAATAATCATTATTGGTTTTATTTGCATGTATTTTTTTAGATATTGAATAAACGTATTAGATAAGGAACAATGACTTTTTTTTAAGTTTTATATTCCACTCCCTTACTGACTTTCAGGCGTTATATTTATGTATATTTGTTCAGTGGTAGAGTGGGCATTAATGTCCAAAATTCGTCACTTCATCAAATAAAAGTCATTCTATCTAGGCTACTTATTATTTTCTTTACCTTCTAAATTAGGTGAGAAAAGTATTGCTTTACAAAATCATAAAGTTACAGAAATTTAAAAATTTGATTTTATTTATTTATTTATAAGGTTAGCAAAAAAATACAAGAATCGGAAAAGAAAAAATAGGCTATTGCCTAAAACTTATTCAATTTCCTAATTTAGTTTTAAATTGTCCAAATATTATAGGTTATGTCCATTCAAATTTCTACACCAAATCACAATCTAAAATATAAATTAGAATAATTTTAAATTTGGATGGATTAATAATAAAAGTTTCTTAAAAACATGAAACAAACTATAAATTCACAAAATTAAGAATAAAAACACTTAAATTTGAGCTCGAAAATATCACATTCAAATGTAAACATTAAAAAATCAAATAACCTTTTTTCAACTTTCTATATCTCACAACATGTTTTGACGTGTAATGTCATTTTCAATATCGTTAATATTGTTTTCACTCACTCACTTGAAAATGACATAAGTAAAACTTCAAAATAATATCTTGTGAGAAATGAAACAAAGTTGAAGAAAAGGTGCTTTGATTTTTTTATTTTTACATAAATAATACGAGTAGCCTAATACAGGGTAAGTTATTGATATTCACTGAAACATAAAATCTTACCTGCACTCTCAGATCAGAGAAATCATTCATCTTCAAATGCTTATAACTCAAGAATGGGAGTGAATTTCGCCAATGTGATTAAATATTATTGTTTCTCTCGTCAAGTACTATCATGCCTAAGAGTTTGAGCGATTTAAATTTTTTACCATTTTTGCAAAAAAATCAGAGAAATCACTCATCTTCAAATGTTTATAACTCAAGAATAGGAGTGATTTTCTCTAATATGATGACATATTATTGTTCCTCTTCTAAAGTACTATCGTTCCTGAGATTTTGAGCGATTTAAATTTTAGATCATTTTTTCAAAAATCCATGATGTTTCATTTCATTTATGGATTTCATGAAAAATGCAAATCTCCGAGATTCGGTTGATATTCGGGCTATGGGTAAGGGTTGACCTAACAAGTGTAGTAGTAGCTGGGGGCTCTAAATTTGGATCCGACATTTCTCAGGTCAAGCTTTATCTATGGTGCAAATTTCAGCCAAATCTGAGATACTTTTTGTTTCAGTCAGTTTCACGATGATTTTTATCAATTTTTTGTGGAAAGTGAAAATCGCTCAAACTTTGTGATCTTATGTTCTCAGATGCGAAAAATACGAATCTGGAATCAGATTTGCTAAAATCCTTACCGTTCAGGAGATATGACCATTTGAAAATTTCATGTTTGCAGCTTCATATCTCATCCTGTATAGTAGCTGGGGGTGCCAAATTTGGATCCAAAATTTCTCAGGTCAAGCTTTATCTATGGTGCAAATTTCAGCTAAATCTGAGATACTTTTTGTTTCAGTGTGTTTCACGATGGTAAGTCCATGTTTTTTTCAATGTTTTGTGAAAAATAAAAATCGCTCAAATTTTGTGATCTCATGGTCTTTGATGCGAGAAACACGAATCTGGAATCACATTTGCAAAATTCCTCACCATTCAGGGGATATGTCCATTTGAAAATTTTATGTTTGCAGCTTCATAACTCATTATGTATTGTAGCTGGGGGTGCCAAATTTGGATCCAAAATTTCTCAGGTCAAGCTTTATCTATGGTGCAAATTTCAACCAAATCTGAGATACTTTTTGTATCAGTGTGTGTCCATGGCTCTTATCTATTTTTGGTGAAAGATAAAAATCGCTCAAACTGTGTGATCTTATGGTCTTAGATGCGAGAAACACGAATCTGGAATCAGATTTGCAAAATTCCTCACCATTCAGGGGATATGACCTATTGAAAATTTTATGTTTGCAGCTTCATAACTCATCCTGTATAGTAGCTGGGGGTGCCAGATTTGGATCCAAATTTTCTCAGGTCAAGCTTTATCTATGGTGCAAATTTCAGCCAAGTCTGAGATACTTTTTGTTTCAGTGAGTTTCACGATAATTTTTATCTATTTTTTGTGAAAAATGAAAAGCGCTACAACTTAGTGATATCATGGTCTTTGATGCGAGAAACACGAATCTGGAATCAGATTTGCAAAATTCGTCACCGTTCAGGAGATATGACCATTTGAAAATGTTATGTTTGCAGCTTCTTAACTCACTCTGTATAGTAGCTGGGGGTGCCAAATTTGGATCCAAAATTTCTCAGGTCAAGCTTTATCTATGATGCAAATTTTAGCCAAATCTGATCTGTTCAGTGTGTTCAACGATTGTGAGTCCTTGATTACCATCAATTTTTTGAGAAAAAGTCGCTCAAGCTTCGTGATCTCATGATGCGAGAAACACGAATCTGGATTCGGATTTGCAAATATACCTTACCGTTCAGGAGATATGACCATTTGAAAATTTCATGTTTGCAGCTTCATAACTCATCCTGTATAGTAGCTGGGTTTGCCAAACCTGGATCCGAAATTTCTCTGGTCAAGCTTTATCTATGGTGCATATTTTAGCCAAATCTGATCTGTTCAGTGTGTTTCACGATTGTGAGTCCATAATTACCATCATTTTTTTGAGTAAAAGTCGCTCAAGCTTCGTGATCTCATGATGCGAGAAACACGAATATGGAATCGATTTGCAAAATACCTTACCGTTCAAGAGATATGACCTATTAAAAATTTTATGTTTGCAGCTTCATAACTCACTCTATATAGTAGCTGGGGGTGCCAGATTTGGATCCAAATTTTCTCAGGTCAAGCTTTGTCTATGGTGCAAATGTCAGCCAAATCTGAGATACTTTTTGTTTCAGTGTGTTTCACGATGATTTTTATCAACTTTTTGTGAAAAATGGAAAACTCTCAAACTTTGTGATCTTATGGTCTTAGATGCGAGAAACACGAATCTGGAATCAGATTTGCAAAATTCCTCACCATTCAGGGGATATGACCTATTGAAAATTTTATGTTTGCAGCTTCATAACTCATTCTGTATAGTAGCTGGGGGTGTCAGATTTGGATCCAAAATTTCTCAGGTCAAGCTTTATCTATGGTGCAAATTTCAGCCAAATCTGAGATACTTTTTGTTCCAGAGTGTTTCACGATGGTCCATGCTTTTCGTCGATTTTTTGTGAAAAATGAAAACCGCTCAAACTTTGTGATCTTATGGTCTTAGATGCGAGAAACACGAATCTGGAATCAGATTTGCAAAATTCCTCACCATTCAGGAGATATGACCTATTGAAAATTTTATGTTTGCAGCTTCATAACTCACTCTGTATAGTAGCTGGGGGTGCCAGATTTGGATCCAAATTTTCTCAGGTCAAGCTTTATCTATGGTGCAAATTTCAGCCAAATCTGAGCTAATTTTTGTTCCAGAGTGTTTCACGATGGTCCATGCTTTTCGTCGATTTTTTGTGAAAAATGAAAACCGCTCAAACTTTGTGATCTTATGGTCTTAGATGCGAGAAACACGAATCTGGAATCAGATTTGCAAAATTCCTCACCATTCAGGGGATATGACCATTTGAAAATTTCATGTTTGCAGCTTCATATCTCATCCTGTATAGTAGCTGGGTGTGCCACATTTGGATCTGACATTTCTCAGGTCAAGCTTTATCTATGGTGCAAATTTCAGCCAAATCTGAGATACTCTTTGGCTCAGTGTTTTTCACGATGGTTATTAGTCCATGCTTTTCATAGATTTTTTGTGAAAAATTAAAATCGCTCAAACTTAGTGATCTCATGGTCTTTGATGCGAGAAACACGAATCTGGAATCAGATTTACTAAAATCCTTACCGTTCAGGAGATATGACCATTATTTGAAAATTTTATGTTTGCAGCTTCATAACTAGTCCTGTATAGTAGCTGGGGGTGTCAGAGTTGGATCCAAAATTTCTCAGGTCAAGCTTCATCTATATTGCAAATTCCAGCTAAATCTGAGATACTTTTTGTTTCAATGCTTTTCCATGCTTTTCATCGATTTTTTGTGAAAAATAAAAATTGCTCAAACTTCTTGATCCCGTGCATGGTCTTTGATGCGAGAAACACGAATCTGGAATCAGATTTGCAAAATTCGTCACCGTTCAGGAGATATGTCAATTTGAAAATTTTATGTTTGCAGCTTCATAACTCACTCTGTATAGTAGCTGGGGTTGCCAAACCTGGATCCGAAATTTTTCAGGTCAAGCTTTATCTATGGTGCAAATTTCAGCCAAATCTGAGATACTTTTTGTTTCAGTGTGTTTCACGATGATTTTTATCAACTTTTTGTGAAAAATGGAAAACTCTCAAACTTTGTGATCTTATGGTCTTAGATGCGAGAAACACGAATCTGGAATCAGATTTGCAAAATTACTTACCGTTCAGGAGATATGACCATTTGAAAATTTTATGTTTGCAGCTTCATAACTCACTCTGTATAGTAGCTGGGGGTGCCAAATTTGGATCCAAAATTTCTCAGGTCAAGCTTTATCTATGGTGCAAATTTCAGCCAAGTCTGAGATACTCTTTGGTTCAGTGTTTTTCACGATGGTTATTAGTCCATGCTTTTCATAGATTTTTTGTGGGAAATAAAAATCACTCAAACTTTGTGATCCTATGGTCTTTGATGCGAGAAACACGAATCTGGAATCAGATTTGCAAAACTCCTTACCGTTCAGGAGACATGACCAAATTTCAGCGAAATCGGAGATACGTCCATGCTTTTCATCGATTCTTTTGTGAAAAATAAAAATTGCTCAAACTCTTGATCCTATGCATGGTCTTTGATGCGAGAAACACGAATCTGGAATCAGATTTGCAAAATTACTCACCATTCAGGAGATATGACCATTTGAAAATTTCATGTTGCAGCTTCATAACTCATCCTGTATAGTAGCTGTGGGTGCCATATTGGGTCCGACATTTCTCAGGTCAAGCTTTATCTATGGTGCAAATTTCAGCCAAATCTGAGATATTTTTTGTTTCAGTGTGTTTCACGATGATTTTTATCAACTTTTTGTGAAGAATGGAAAACTCTCAAACTTTGTGATCTTATGGTCTTAGATGCGAGAAACACGAATCTGGAATCAGATTTGCAAAATTCCTCACCGTTCAGGAGATATGACCATTTGAAAATTTGCAAATTCCATGTTTGCAGTTTCATAACTCACCCTGTTGTGATCTTATGGTCTTCAATGCGAGAAACACGAATCTGGAATCAGATTTGCAAAATTCGTCACCGTTCAGGAGATATGACCATTTGAAAATTGAAACATTCTATGTTTGCAGCTTCATAACTCACTCTGTATAGTAGCTGGGGGTGCCAAATTTGGATCCAAAATTTCTCAGGTCAAGCTTTATCTATGGTGCAAATTTCAGCCAAGTCTGAGATACTCTTTGGTTCAGTGTTTTTCACGATGGTTATTAGTCCATGCTTTTCATAGATTTTTTGTGGGAAATAAAAATCACTCAAACTTTGTGATCCTATGGTCTTTGATGCGAGAAACACGAATCTGGAATCAGATTTGCAAAACTCCTTACCGTTCAGGAGACATGACCAAATTTCAGCGAAATCGGAGATACGTCCATGCTTTTCATCGATTCTTTTGTGAAAAATAAAAATTGCTCAAACTTCTTGATCCTATGCATGGTCTTTGATGCGAGAAACACGAATCTGGAATCAGATTTGCAAAATTACTCACCATTCAGGAGATATGACCATTTGAAAATTTCATGTTTGCAGCTTCATAACTCATCCTGTATAGTAGCTGTGGGTGCCATATTTGGGTCCGACATTTCTCAGGTCAAGCTTTATCTATGGTGCAAATTTCAGCCAAATCTGAGATACTTTTTGTTTCAGTGTGTTTCACGATGATTTTTATCAACTTTTTGTGAAAAATGGAAAACTCTCAAACTTTGTGATCTTATGGTCTTAGATGCGAGAAACACGAATCTGGAATCAGATTTGCAAAATTCCTCACCGTTCAGGAGATATGACCATTTGAAAATTTGCAAATTCCATGTTTGCAGTTTCATAACTCACCCTGTTGTGATCTTATGGTCTTCAATGCGAGAAACACGAATCTGGAATCAGATTTGCAAAATTCGTCACCGTTCAGGAGATATGACCATTTGAAAATTGAAACATTCTATGTTTTCAGCTTCATAACTCACCCTGTATAGTAGTTGGGGGTGCCGAATTTGGATCCGACATCTCTCCGGTCAAGCTTCATCCATGGTATATGTGTTTTAAGCTAAGTTAAAACACAAGCTTATCTTGTTCACTCACTTTGTGAACAAGATAATATAATATCTCCAATCAGAAGAATGACTCAGAGGAATTTCTATTATTTTTGGTTTTTAACGTTACAATAAAAATAAAATATACTTTCACGGTCACAAAACAAAACAAAGCTTTATTAAATTTTACAAATATGTGTTGCTCTTGGAACCTGCAATATGGTTGTCTTCAAAGTCTTATTTTTCCACAGTGTGTAATATTTGTCTCTCAATGAATTCAGCTATCTCCGTCACGCACACATCAGCATCTATTTCCGCTCGTGTCTCGGCAAAATTGAGAAGAGTCACAGTTATGTACTCGATCAAGTTTATTACTGCAAAGAGAAACATATTATAGAACGAAATCTAAAATTTTGGAAGATAATTAAATTTATGATAGATGGTAATTCAAATCAGTAAGAATGAGTAGGTAGAGGAAGAAGAAGAATAGTTAGAAGAAGAGCAATAGGAAGAAAATGTAAGAAAAAGGGGGAGAAGAAGATGAACAATAATAAAATTACTAGTAGTTCTGTGAACAGTAGACCTCGCGCTCAGTAAGTTACATTGACCTGTTGTTATGTTTTCTCAAAAAATTAATAAATAATTTATCAATTTAAAATGTCTAGAGAAAATCCAAAATAAACATAGAGCTTTCTGTCCTATCGTACCGTGACGTGTCGTCCCGGAATGTGAGTGTGAGCGCTGTTATCAGGTCTGGCTGCCGTCGATACGCCAATCCAATCAACCCAACAGAGAACATTCAAACGCGAAAAATCGGTTTGTTGAAACTAACAAAATAAACTACCATAATGCTAATTTCCTACAGACTTCATTTCTCACTTTTCATGATTTCAGAAATCAATTTCTTTTCAATAATATTTGTTGCAATTTTGATTAAAAAAGAAAATGTAAAAAAATGTTTTCTATCAATAACTCCAAACTCTGAACTAGAATTATGGCCTCAGCTTATGGAAAGACAAAGTAGACAACTGTCTACTAACGTTGATGGAAAGATACATTTTCAAGATGTTCGATGTTTTTGAACGGGTAGTATTATAGCATAGAGAAACAATAGGGTAAGTAGATATCCCATGGTATAGGGAATTTATGTCGCAACTTTTACTGTTATCTCAAGCCGATTACTGTCGATTATTGTCAATTTTTACTGTTTTGTTAGGGTGAGAGTGTATGAACGGCACAATTTGAGAGACTACCAGCGTCACACAGCTTCATATGAAAGAACTAAGTGAACTATCCGCTTATGATAACAGTAAAAGTTGCGACATAAATTCCCTATACCATGGGATATTTACTTATTCTATTGTTTCTCTATGATTATAGTCCACTAGACAGCTGATTTATGATGAATAATAATTATTAAAATTATTCTATAGTCTAATTTTTACGGTAATATTAGCGTATAAAGGAGGCTCCTTTTTCCTTTTATAATATTTTTGAAATGCAAAATTTCCAAAAACCTTGTAAACAAGTCGACGCGCAATTTAAAAGAACATAGGTACCTGACAAATTCCATGAGAATCCATTACCGCGTTTCGCCGTAAATGAGCAACATACAAACATTTAATAACATAAAGAGAAATGCCAAACCGTCGACTTGAATATAAGACCTTACTTCGCTCGGTCAATTATCAGTAAGAGGATGAAGAACAGATATAGGATGGACAACAGTGAGGAGAAGAAAAGTAAGGAGAAGTGAGAAAAGTGAGAAGAAGGAGAAAAAGAAAAATATAGTAATAAGAATAAGATGAAGAACAGAGTAAGAAGAAGAAGCACAGTAGGAGGAAGAAGAAGTACAATTTCCTTTTTCTTCTTCTTCTCTTTCTCGTACTGCTTCTCTGATTTCCTCTTTCTTTTTATTTTCCTCAGATAAGTTTAGAACATTTTCTCCGAAAATTGAGAGTGAGATAATCTTTGATAGAAAATTAAGTTATAGTCATAATTTATTGGATAACGTGAAAAAATTACAATGCAATTATTTTAGTGATTGATATGCAGTGTCGCCATGTTTTTATTTGATGAACCATAAAATTTTGATAAAAAAACAAGTTCACGTTTGATCAAGACGACTGAAGCTGGGTTCGCGTCTAGGTAAAACCATCGATAAGTGAAAAACATCGAACAGTAAACATCGATGTTAAAAACATCGATGTTTGATGTTGAAACATCGATGTATCGATACCCATCCCTAGTTCGCATAGAACAGTGAAAATATAATTAATTCTCATAGGTTCTAATTAGACAATTCACACTCAGCCCGGCCGAGTGAGTATGAATAATACCATTTAAACTCATGGTAATTATATTTTCACTGTCGTGTGCAAATCCAGCTTTAGGAAGTGATATTTTTCATGAATGAATTTGTAGCATTGAAGTCAATAATTATTAAATCCTTTCCTAATATTGATTAGGCTATTTAGATTCAGACTTACATCTCATGTCATTGGATCATCAAGTTCTAAAGCTGAAATCTTATTGATTCCTATAGGCTATTTATTTTTGGTCTAATTTAGACTTACTTCTCATGTCATTGTCCGATAGCTGTTGTAACTCGTTTGATCCAACTCCTGTAAAAACAGTTTCGAAAAAATGTCTGATATTCTTTTTCAGCAATTTCATCACTCGTTGCTGCAGATAATCCAGTGAATCGTAAAATCTTTCTTTAGAATTCAGCTGCTTTATTCTCATCAGCTCAATAGTATTGTCACTTGATAGCGCCGATGAGGATTCCTGTATTCAGGTGGACATTCATCAATTTATTGGATAATTGAAAAGACTTGAGAAAATGTTGTCTAACAATCTTAAAATGTCAATAAAACATTTAAGTCTCTTCAACTATGGAAAAGTTACACAGCATCAATATTCAGGCTACAAACTCAATTTATTGGATATATTTATCAAATTCAAATTTATTTGCCATGAAATTACAAATCAAGTAGACAAAATGCAATGGAGTTATAAATTAATATATTATACATGAATACTGTAGATAGTGCTTAATTAATGATAGTATAAAGTTCAAAGATAAAACAAATGTACAAAGCTTTGCAAGAAGTCAAATTAATGAAGATACAATAATTATGGTATACCTATTGTGACACTACAAATCAAACTGATATTATAATCAATTCCACCAATTTATTAATGAGTTAATTAAATTTATTGAATCCAGTTTATCAATCTGATTTATAAGGCATTCAGGAGTTTTGTAATGTAAACATCATTGAATTCATGATTAACTGTTTTCAATCATTACATATTTGTTGAATAATTCAGAGAAATATAGTTGATTTGGATAGTTTTTTCATTCACCTAACATCCACTTCTCTTATTGATGAATCGAATCATTTGGAATAATATTCAAAGTGAAAAACCTTCAATGTTAAGATAGTTCAGAAGTTTTCAAACGTATTATTTTATTTAAAACGTTTAAACGTTTCATTTCCACTTTTAGAAATATTTCAATAATTATTATAGTGAGGTTCACGTTATAATGGCAGTGTTTGATTAGCAATATGGTATTGCTATCCTTGTCAATCATTCAACAAAGCGGATAGTACTATATCTTTCTCGCTTTGCTCTGTTGCCAAATCGTCTTTAAACAATTATAAATTAACAAAATATTTCATCTTAATTATAGAAATTCATTATTAAATTATTGAAAAATATAATTTTATGCTTGTTAAATTTAATTGATTATTTTAAACGAGAATGAACAGTTATTATTACATCAATAAACCTGTATCAGCTACCATCTATAGAAGGCATTGACAAGACAGAGGATCGGCAACGTTGTTCTCCTATCTTCCTTCGCTGCCATTGTAACGTGGACCTCAATATAGTAGGTAATTAAATATGAGCTTTGTATGCACATTCTTTTGGAATGTAAATATGATGAATGAAACAAAATGTAAAAAATAATGTAAAAATAACAATAGCTGCAAACAAGGCGTACTTTGTCCACATGAAACTAATGAAGTCAAAGCTCTTATCACGCATGTCTAAGCTGCGGCTCTACAAAACACTGATCAGACCAGTGGCCACCTATGGTGCTGAGACGTGGACGCTGACTAGTAGAGAAGAGCAAGCATTGCGTGTTTTTGAGAGAAAAATTGTAAGGCGTATCATGGGACCAGTCAGGACAGAATATGGGTGGCGTATCAGAAATAATGAAGAGATTGCCAATTTCATGGGACCAGAAGATATTGTACGAATTACAAAGGCGCAACGGTTGAGATGGTTGGGGCATGTCCAGAGAATGGAGCACTGCAGACTACCGCATAAGTTGTTAAAAAGTAAAATGATTGGTACGCGTAGAAGAGGAAGGCCCAGGAGGAGATGGCTGGAGGATGTGAGTGCCGATTTGCATGTTTTGGGCATCAGAGGATGGGTGAATGTGGCGGAGAGGAGAGACGATTGGAGGCAAATTGTGCAGGAGGCCAAGGTCCACATCGGACTGTAGCGCCAATGAAAGTAAAGTAAAGTAAGTAACAATGGATTATATTTAATTACACACTATTCTAATGTTTTAAGCAAAGACATGCAGTCAATTATTTATGTCAATAAACATATTTTCACACTTTTTTCTATGTATTAAAACACGACATGCAGTCAACTATTTATGTGAATAAACATATATTTTCACACTTTTTTCTATGTATTTGAACACGACATGCAGTCAAATATTATAAGTAAATAATTGAAAGTGTTGAAAATGGTCGCTAGACGTTCGAAAGTACGGTACTTTCAGTCAGTAAGTGAAAGTTTTTAATTATTTACTTGATATTTGACTGTTTAAAATGATCGCTAGATGGTCGAAAGTCCTTCAGTCAGTAAGTGAAAGTTTTTAATTATTTACTTAATATTTGACTGCATATCGTGTTTAAATACATAGAAAAATGTGTGTTATACATAGCAGCTCGGAATGGATCAAGAAACCTTTAAACATATTCTGTTCACTTACTGACTGGACTACTTTCGGGCGACAAGTGTTCATCCTCAATACCGGTAGGTAGCCCAAATGTTAGTCCAGTCAGTAACTGAACAGAATTGTTAATTACTCAAATAATTGACTACATATGTCGTTGTATAGAACATCCAAATGTACTAATACATCGCTGTTTGTAATTGCTCAAGAAACCATCATATCTCAATTGATTGAGGTAACTCGATCCTAAATCGAAGCAACGAAATGTAGTTATTTATTCATTTATACATTACATTTATTCATCATAAAATAGATTAACAGTAAGAAAAATTTCAACTTGAAAATGACCTAGGTTATGGTAGATAGAAACTAGTCGTTGTAATATTTTAAAATAATAAAGAGTACTTCAAGTTTCAATATTGTTTTATAAATTAACAGTAAGATTTACCTCGTCGGAATAGAACTCCTCTTCGTTAATTATTTCTTCAAATTCCTCTACGGACAATTCTCCCCTCAGAAGTTTTTGTGAACTTATCCAATCCTTCAATTTTGAATTATAGATCTGAAAAAAAGCAATCCAGTCAGTGCATTTGGTCAATTAGAAGACCTCTTGTTAGGCTTACAAAAGAAAGTTTCTATTCTCAAATGATATGCAGATCGAGCATTATGATATAGGAATGTCTTTGGCAGTATATATTATTATTAGCGTATGGCACATCTTCTATATAGGTATATAAAAGCGAAATGGCACTCACTCACTGACTGACTGACTCACTCACTCACTCGCAGAACTAAAAATCTACTGGACCAAAAACGTTCAAATTTGGTAGGTATGTTCAGTTGGCCCTTTAGAGGAGCACTAAGAAATATTTTGGGAATATTTTAACTCTAAGGGTGGTTTTTAAGGTTTTAAAGTTCTTTTAGCATGTATATTCTTCTTATTCCAATATCTTAAAATTATACTTGAAAAATGTCCATACCACATGCTAATATAGAACTATAATCTAGAGAGAGTACCTCTTCGAAACAGTTGTTAACTGGTAACCAAATTAATAATTTTGTCAGGTTGGCATTAAGTTGAGTTGACTACTTTAGGTTGGCACCAAGTTGAAGATTGAAATGCATTTATCGCGGAAAAATTGATTGGCCACTGCTACTTTAATCAGAGCTATTCCTGGGAATATTATTTTACTAGCCGTCAGGCTCGCTTCGCTCGCTATATCCGTTTAGCCAGACGTTTAGTCTGGACCCCCGACTGGATCGTCCTAACATATGATAAAAATGCTCGAATGAAGAATGAAGGCGAGCGAAGCGAGCCTGCTGATCTCATTCTTGGACGATCCAGTCAGGGGTCCAGGGGGCGGAGCTCCCTGGCTAGACGGATATGGCGAGCGTAGCGAGCCTGTCTGCTAGTGTCGTATAAAGCTCTAAAAGCTTCAACAGAATTGGAAAATATAAGTTTATTTGGAACTATAACGTACCCAGGAGACAATAAAATGGGAAATATTCACTTTTTTAAACTGTTTACTCAAATTTTTGGAGTAATTAGGATTTTTATTTATATGGGAATTTATAATACTGTAATTTGCTTACAGTAAAAGTAAAAATGATGTAGTTGAGTTTGTAAAGTATAACTCTGTTCAAGAGAATATGAATGAGAAGAGATAAAAATATTTCTGGAAAATGTTATTATAATTAAAATTTGGGAGAGGGACAGTTTCGGGTTTTAGCATGTTGACCTCTCCCAGTCATTATAAATTTATTTATTTATCATTCACAATAAACTTAAGGACGAAGAAACAGACTACAATCCAAAACTGGTTCTATATGGTATGTTCTGAATTTTAATAATAATAATAATAATAATAATAATAATAATAATAATAATAATAATAATAATAATAATAATAATAATAATAATAATAATAATAATAATAATAAGCGTCTCTATTTAAAAAACAAAACCAAACGAATCATCAAGCATACAACCATATTGAACAAACAATTTTCAAAACCAAAAATACTTCTTAATAAACCTAGTGAACTGTATAAAAGACTAATTTGACATAACCGGAAGGTTGTCTGTCAGGAGTCGGTATCTACTGAATCATTATTACAATGCTTTATCCTAACTGATTAATATCCTTCGATCAACAAAACTAATAAAGTTAACAATTTGATTGAACTGTTTCTTGAATTTTAATGAAATGGAAGAGATAAACTCACCATTATTATACCAGCAACTAGAAGTGGAACCTCCTCAGAAACTCTTTTTCTAACAAAGGTTCAATAACAGAATTCAATAGATGATTAACAGCAACACCAACTTCGACAGGCTGAAAAAAAGTTCTTGCAATGTGTAAATGTGTAAATGCATAAGAATAAGAATCTTTATTATTATAGACATTGTTAACAATGCATTGATAAACGTCAAAAATAGGTACCAGGTAATACATAATACAATTAATATATACAAATGATATTAGCCTACAAATATTTGGTTCAGTCAATTACATAAAATTCTTGTATGTTAAATAAACTTTCAGATTTTAGTACAATTTTAAATTTGTTTTTAAAGAATGTAAGAGGCAATGCCTTAATTTCTAGTTGTAATGAATTGTACAGTTTAACAGATGTGTACAGATGATTTTTTGTGACGTGGTGAACCTGAGCTGTTGAACTCTGATATTATTCCTATTCCTGGTTTCATATCCATGAAAGTCACTATTTAATTTAAAAAATCCAGATTACTATGTACATAACTTACACTAAATAATACATACAAAGAATAGACAGTTATTGAGAAAACTATTTATGAATATAAATTGAAAAGAAGATCGTTCTACTTAGAACATGTAAAAAATACATAGAAAGAGTCCAAAAGTAGAAAAATGTATATTTTCGGAAAAAATGATCTACTTTACTATAGTGAGGTCCATGTTATAATGACAGTGGAGGAAGATAGGAGAAAAACGTGGCCGATCCTCCGACATGTCAACGCCTTCTATAGACGGTAGCTGATACAGGTTTTAAAATAATAAATTATATTTTATTAAGCAATAAATTATATTTTTAAATAATTTCGTAATAAATTTTCGTAATTGAGATAAAAATATTTTATTAATTAATGATTAACAATGTGTGATATTAATTAACGGTTCATTCTCTTTTAAAATAATCAATTATATTTTATCAAGCAATAAATTATATTTTCAAATAATTTCGTAATAAATTTTCATAATTAAGATAAAATATTTTGTTAATTCATGATTAACTCCACATTGTTGAAAGACGATCTGGCAACAGGGAGAAAGTGAGAAAGAGATAGCGCTATCCGCTTTGTTGAATGATAGACAAGGATATAGCAATACCATTGCTAATCAAACACTGTCATTATAACGTGGACCTCACTATAGAACAAAATGTTTGTAATAAATTAAAATTAATGTATCGGTATTAAAAGAGTAATAGGTAGGATATAATTGAGAGGATATCAAAATTTGGCTCGTAGTCATTATGCGATGGGACGTAATGGACCCACTATTCCCTAGAGGTGACTGAAATAGAGTTAATGATAGTTATTATCTTGAAATATATGAATTCATAATTCAGGGCTATTTTCATTTATTTATGAAATTATTATATTAATTTCAAAGGGTACTAGTTCTATGAACAGTAGACCTCACGCAGTATTCTCATCTACAAGTACCTGATTGAAAGATTGAAACTATAGACCTTATGGAAATACAGCAATATACTGGCTTCTCCACACATCTGTGTAATCACTTGTCAGCTGATTTATGATGAATAATTCTATAGTCTGATTTTTACTCTAATTTTGGCGTATGAAGGAGGCTCCTTTTCCTTTTATATTATCCTTGAAATGCAAAATTTCCAAAAACCTTGTATATACGTCGACGCGCAATTAAAAAAGGAACATACCTGTCAAATTTCATGAAAATCTATTACCGCGTTTCGCCGTGAATGCGCAACATATAAACATTTAAACATTAAGAGAAATGCCAAACGGTCGACTTGAATCTTAGACCTTACTTCGCTCGGTCAATAACTCTATTTTATAGATAATTACTATCTTTCAAAGAAAAATATGTCAAAGAATATAGCAGAATAGATATGCTTACCAGTTTAAACTTTTCTTTCCTTGATTTTTGGACCCCCATGAATAATAGGTCTGTGATCTCTGAAAAGATTGAAAATACGCCTCATTGAAATTTCTCAATAAAAGAAGAACTATCAAACCCACAATACATTATTACCTCAAGAATATTATAAAT
This sequence comes from Nilaparvata lugens, assembly GCF_014356525.2. Lineage (NCBI taxonomy): Eukaryota > Metazoa > Arthropoda > Insecta > Hemiptera > Delphacidae > Nilaparvata > Nilaparvata lugens. The sequence goes on from NC_052505.1 coordinate 4,522,242, forward strand.
TACCAATGAGCAAAATATTTTCAAATAATGGTTATGAGAGAAATATTGAGGACTATATTAGGAAGCTGGGTGTGGTAACGTCAGGGGATGATGTCAGGCTGCTGATATATAAAGACGAGTGGAGAGGCTTATTGGAGGAGGTCAAGGCTCTGAATGAGCTGTAACGACAAGGAGTAAGTGTGAATTAATTGAAAGAATAAAACATTGATGTTGTCAATACCAATATATTTTTCAAAAATAGAGAATACCACTATATTTGTTCAAAAATAGTGAATACCACTATATTTGTTCAAAAATGTGGTATCGACAATTTCAATGTCTATGGAAAAACACCACAAACATACAATCTTTCCATACAATCAAATTACAAATAGACTAGATTCATAGTAGGCCTATCCAGATTTGTTTCAATAATTACAGTAATTTCTATAGAAAAAACTCAAATTGATAGTTATTCTCTCATACTGTTTTTTTTTTTTTTGCTATATTGATACACCTCCTTCACCTCCATATCAACTTCAAGACCTTGAATTTGAATAGAATATCAATAGGTCTATTATTACCAATAATATATCAGCATATTTCAATATACTCAAATTCCTAATAGGATGAAAAGGCACGTTAAGTGGATGTAGGCTAAAGGCCGGACACATATAACCGCACCGAGCCCGCGCCGATATACGGCCAAGCTAAGCCGATATACGGTGATGGTGGTACTTGGTAGGAGAACACACATATCAGTGCAACAGCCGTGTCTCAGTTCTGTAGTGCTAACTGTGGTCCTATTTCTGAATGTGTTAAACTTCTTTTAATAATATATTAATATTAAAATATTGCTACATCCGATTTTATATTTATATTTTTCATTTTTAAAATAATTACCTGCAGACACATAAGATGAGAATCATGTATATATGATAATCTATGTATGATATATGATAATAATATATTATATGATATAATAATATATAATATATGATAATGTATGTATGATAATCATGTGCTGGTATATATTTTGGTGCATAACAATACCACAATCAGTCAAGTATCGGAAATATATCAGCAATAAAATTATTATCTTCTGCCTACTGCATCTACACGTAATTAGTTTTAAATTTCAAATCTTAGACGCAGTCACGGGTTCATTCTTTTATACTTTTGTCGTTCATTTTATTATTTATTATATTATGTCTATTATACCTTTGGCTTAACTTATTTGGTTCTACTTTTACTCTTGGTTTAACTTATTTTTCCGTTCAACCATATTTCTCATCACTTTGATCCTACAAAACTGGAAAATTTCGTATCTCTTCAATGAGTTTTTCACTCTCTATGTTGAACCAGGCCGCACCGTCACCGTCAAAAAGTGATCTGAGCTAGTCGGTGACGGTGCTGACGCGGTGCGTTAGTATGTGTCCCTACACGTTTGAAAGCCTTTGTTTTCTCACTCGCCGTAGTACGTCCGACACTCGGTCGTAGTACGTCCGACACTCGGCCGTAGTACGTCCGACACTCGGCCGTACCGTGGCGCGGGTTCGGTGCGGTTATGTATGTCCCGGCCATAATACGGAATTCTATTGCAACGATTGAATCTGAAAATCGGAAATAAAAACCAAACTCAAATGAAACATCTAGTACTGTATAATAATATTATATTTTTGATTTTGTGATATAATAAATATCAAAATCATCCATCACCGAGGTGTAAGTGTAACTTTAGCACCAATCCGAGTAGAATTTCCAAACAAACTTCCTAACTTCCAAAATTAATAGCCGCCATAGTTTGTTAGACAATGATCAATGACATTTTTTTATCTATGCGATACTCACCATGTTATTATGATATATATATTTTTTTTCTTTTATTTGATATTTATTATTTATCATTAACAGATTGAATCTTCTCTATTCAAGTGATAATAATGTGAAATATCTGTTCTATTTTTTGTTTTGAAGCATCTAAATTTGAAAATTTACTTTGTGAACATATTAGTTGTCTGAAAATTTTGCGAAGTGAAGAGCTACAAGACTTAACCTATTTCGGACTATGTGTAACCATATCTAAATTGGGGAGAGGATTAGCACAAGGTTACCTTATTTTTCCTCTCCCTGTCATTTATATGATGTATATTTATTATATCAATCAATAAAGAATGAATAAAGAATGAATAAAGAATGATTCCAGTATTAACAGTTTACAGTTATTTGTTAAGAATATAATCCTATATATAATTAAAAATATAATCAATTCACACCACAAATTAGAACTTACGATTTCCGTAAACAGAGTAATTTCCAAATCAATAGAACAGACATGACTGTATGCCGGAGACAATTTCCTTACATTAGTAACAGACTGATCAACCTCATACCAGATAACTTAATAGCAAAAACTAGTATTAAAAAGATAGCAGAATGGATAAAGTCTGTGAATATCTCGCAATTCATTCACACATAATGCACTAGTAAATTCCACCTTCACTTAATTATCCTATATTTCTTTTATTGCAGTTTCCTTTTTATTTTTATTCCAAACCTCAAATAAATTTTCTCGGATTCATTCTCTGTCTTCTACTCTGAGATTTTCAATTATTCTTCTGACCACAAATATAATAATATTGTAATATTTATCTTCTAAGCCACATAATGGAATTCATCATTCAGTAATTAGGCTACTTATATATTTTAGTGCTTCAAATTACACTTTTGAATTTACTTTTCCTTTTCATTTATACTATGTTTATTTATATTTCCCTTCATATGTATATTCATTCTTGTTTCATCTATTCATTTCTTCATTGAAATTTTTTATATTGAAAATTAATATCGATACTCGCTGCCAGCACTCAAACTTGGGTTTTGCAGGCAGCACCTAACATGTTATTTTTGTTTTGACAAAGTTGTTTTTCGTGTATATTTAAATATTGATCAATATGTTTTTCTTCAACTTTGTATTGAGGATTATTATTTTTGTTGTATTATTTTTGTTGTGGCGAAATAAATTTGATTTGATTTGAAAAAAAATTATGTTATTATGACGTTAGGTGTTATCTTATCTTTATTTTTCATTTGAGTGTTTTCTTCATTACGTTTAAAAAAAATCGAATGGCGTTTATTAAGTAGCCCCTGACGGGATATTCCATACTTTAAAGAGAATTATCCATATTGAAATTCAAGTATCTTGAAAGACTTGGTGGAATTCCAAGGTAGAGATTCAATGATAATAGAAGAGCTTATGATGAAAACCCTGGGAAAGTTAGTTTAAAAAATATTAATTAAAAAGTGTAACCTTGAGACGCCGTTGATGTAACACGATTTTCAAGTCTCTCTGCGATTCCTTTGATACAAAATTTGATTTCTGGCTGTAAAAAACAAATAGAGAAAAATTATTCTATATATAAAAAAATTAATAATGAAACAAACATTGGGCTGTAAGAATGATTGATTATCTACACCGAAGGGAAATAGGAAAAAGAGAGACTAAATGCATGGCATTGAAGTGATTATAGTATTCAAGTTAAAGTAGACTACATTTTGCTTTATTTATGAAATGAAACCAAATTCTATAGTGAGGTCCACGTTATAATGGCAGTGTTTGATTGACAATCGTATTGCTATCCTTGCCTCTCATTCAACAAAGCGGATAGAAGTATTTCTCTCTCGCTTTGCTCTGTTGCGTGATCGTCTTTTAACAATGTAGACTTGATAATTAATTAACAAAATATTTCATCTTTATATGAGAATACATTATGAAATTATGGAAAAATATATATTTCTTGTTTAATAAAATATAATTGATTATTTTTAAACGAGAATGGACAGTTGATATTACATCAATAAGCCTGTATCAGATACCGTCTATAGAAGGCATTGACAAGACAGAGGACTTCTTTATCGCTTCGCTCTGTTGCCAGATCGTCTTTTAACAATGTAGAATTGATAATCAATTGACAAAATATTTCATCTTTATATGAAAATACACATTATGAAATTATTCAAAAATGTATCATTTCTTGCTTGGTAAATTATAATTTATTATTTTTAAACGAGAATGAACAGTTAATATCACATCAATAAGCCTGTATCAGATACTGTCTATAGAAGGCATTGACAAGACAGAGGATCGGCAACGTTGTTCTATCTTTTTCCTCTGTCATTATAACGTGGACCTAAGTAGTATACACAGTAGTAGGTACCAACAAAACAATCAGGGATCTATATCAAGATAAAAGAAATTTTAGCATATCGTAGGTCTTCAAATAAAATAATTTCTGAATCTAAATCTCCATCAATATGACAATATTTATTTTATTTGTTATAATCAATAATTATTCTAGCAGCAATGTTACTTTCTTATTGATAAACTATAAATATATAGCTACATTTAGCATCAACTTGCTAATGCAATAAGTAAGTAAGTTCCCTTATTGTTTTTCGTTTTCTTTGTTTGTAATGTTTTCTTGGAAAATAAAGTTCATTTCATTTCATTATTTT